>NC_056749.1:465468404-465480904 GCF_019279795.1 Protopterus annectens
TCCTTTATTCCTTCTCTCTCTCTCTGTGATGTCCCTTAGACTGTCCTCTTTCCAGTCTCTTTTATTCTTCTCTACTTGCTCAAACACTCCATCTTGCACTCCTGCAGCCTTCTCCACAGCACACTCATATCGACATGTTTTTACACTTTTAATTCTACTTTGTACTTATTTACTTTACTTTCCATGGAAGTGGACTGACAGTACTTCTCGCCTGTCCCTGGTTGTGCCTCACAATTTTGTCTGGCCCTTCCTAATCCCTCTGAAACCTGGCGAGTTGGGTAGAGGAGAGCAGGCTTAATAACTAATGATAATAATTAGAGTTACAGCTTTCTTATTCTCAGAAAGTCCACAGCAATTCACATTCTCGTATTCTGTCAACTTCTGATTATTTCTGGATTTCTCTCTGATTCTGGTGGTGCAACTTTGAGAGCTGCAGGACTGAGCCACTGGGTCCCATTTCAGGCACAACATAGGAGCACTGCATGAATAACAGACTATTCAGTATCACACAGTAAGGGACTCAAACCTGAACCACAGGAAGATGTTCTTAACAGCTCATAGTCCTAACTGTATTTGGTAAATGCAGATTACTCTCTTAAAGTACAAGACTCCACCAAGTACAGCACCAAAGTATCACATTGTTTGTAGTGTCTACTGTCTATTGTTAACTTCTTCTGTCCTTCCACGTTTAGAAGGACTGCACCTGAAAATGAGCTAGTTAAATTATGCCGAACAAGAAAATGTTTTCTCTTTTATGCAACTCATTTTTTTGCTAGTTATACTGCATTTTTTCAGATCCACAAAATACTGTTTAGTTCTCCATCTCTTCATGAATTTTATAAATGTATAATTAGAACTAAATGCATGTAAATCATATGTTATGATGTTTGGAGAATTTGGCTAGCTGTGTAGAGATACCGACAGCACTCAGAGAGACATGATAGTCTGTGGTCTTTTCCTGTTAACATACCCATATGTTTTTTATGAAATCAGCACTTGGCCGACAGTTACTCAATCTACAAGACATGTTGCAATGGAAAAAAATGTGAAGTGAAGGCTATCCCATTTTACACTATTCTGAAAAGCAAGAACCATCACATCTGTAGACCTTGAATAATAACGAGGGATGTGAACAGTGGATTATAAAATTCAGGCCCATCATGAGGAAATGATTTCCATGTTGGCATGTATCCCATGTGACTCACATTAGATAGATACTGTCAAGCAAGCCGCTTCCTCATTGTGGACCTGAATTTTAGTCACTGTTTGGATCCAAGTTTTATTGTTGATCTGTGTACCATTGGGACTGACCAAGGGAAAAGGACAGAATGATGACTGGCCAGATCTCATTACTTGGATGAGTTTTTTTTGGTGCTGCCCAGTAAACCCGAATGAAGTGGAGAGGAGTTGTAGTGGGACAAGAATGTAAGAGGACATGCATGCTTTCTACATTAATGCCACTGTGCACTATGCTAGGGGAAATCATGAGTAGGGCAAATCAACTGCGCAGTGGCTCTAGGACATTGTCATCCTTGCCTCTGGCTATGGGACTCCTCAAAAAGCAGGTCAATAGGAGAAGTGGGACCAACCCTCTAATACCCACCCACACCACTTGAAACAAACACAAATAAATAAAAACGAATGTCATAATCAGGAAATTGCTGTGAAGTCTTACAAGCCTGAAACCAGTGGATATGGACATAAAACACAGACAAAAAAACTGCTACGTGACCACCCTGCAAGTTACTTCTCCAGTTGGCCTGAGACCAGCATACTAAAGTGAAAAGAGTTTCTGAGATATTACCAAACAAAATGCCATGACTGAGAAAAGCAATACAAACTGCAGAAGTGACTGAAAAATGTTTCACTTATAGAGCATTTACTGAGAAAAACAATGGGTTGATTAGTCAGTTGTCAATAAAATGGAGAAAATGAAACATACTATTAGGTGAGAAGATTTAAATGAATGAATTAATAACACATTTTTATTAAGACAATCCAATTCCTTTATTGGATACAGCCTATACAACAACCTTCCTGAGTTAAAGGTTAGAGCAACCAATGTTTAAAAATCTGGCGCACACATTGCAACGCCTAGGTTATTAATTATTATGAGTGACGACAATGTCCGAGATACACTTCTAAAACAGACAACAGCAACTTGCTTAGAGAGTTGATAAGGCTGCTGATAAAAAAAACAATCTTGGTAATCTTTCATAACATGCCAGCTATGGGTTTCATTTCTGTTGAGACTCCTTTTGATAGTACTTTATAGGCTGAGTTGTCATCACATACTCTTCCAATTAATATTTTCTGCTGTCTTTTGAAAACATTTCATCTTAATTATATCATCTACAGCAATGTTATGTGCAATGAGATGCAGCTGATTTTAAATTAAAACAGTCCTGGTATATTTGCTATGGTTTTATTTTGTTATGTAATAGAATATATGCCATGCTGGCTAAACGGGCCTTTGCTTAAGTGTACTATTTCTGGATTTTGTTTTACACCGAAATGGTATGCAGACTAAAAATGTACACTATTTGGAGCAAGAGTTACATCTGAAGCAGGAGGGACCACAATCTGGTAAGATGGTGTACAGTTCCAAAAATTTTGGTTACACCCTTGCTTAGCTTGTATAGAAAGTTCCTTGACCGCAGTGAAAATACATCTGGATTAAACTCCTTTCGTGTTTGTCGCTCTCCTTCTTTGGACACAATAGAAGAGTCCTTGCGGGTTCTGTTCAAGCAGCTTTATTCTATGCAAACACATCACTATAAAGGTTTACTGACTTTAACTTAAGTAACTTATATACAAACTAACAACTGTGATCATGCATGCCCTCACTGTGGCTGCTCTTACAAAATAGCACTAGGAAGCACACATGTCTGGAATTTATATGTGCACGTACAGCCTTCACATGCTTCTTTAAGATACAGCACACTTCACTTGCAGTCTGATCTACATCCTCCCTTTCTGAGAATTAGATCTTATGACACTACAAGTCTGTTTAGTATGCAGAAATCACAGGTGATTCTTGGTCATGCATTATACAATACTAAGTACACACACACACACACACACACACACACACACACACACACTCACACACACACACACACACACACACATATATATATATATATATATATATATATATATATATATATACACACACTCACACACACACACACACACACACACACACACATATATATATATATATATATATATACACACACACACACAAACTCAAGTCCACATTGCTGCGTATTTCACACTTGGCTTTGACACTCGCCCATATCGTGTGACATAAGACTGGGAATTAAATTTAGCAACTGGAACTGTCTCTGCAAAATGTTTGACTTGTGGAATGTCTAGAACATTTTCTGGAATGGAATCAGAATTTTGAACACATTCTGGTATGGAAACAGTGTCTAATTAACTCTAAGATTTGAAGTTTGCATCACAGAAACAATGTGATGGTGAGAATGATTCTGATACAGGAAAAAGATGTTTCCAGTTTCTCCTATATTCTACACCTTCTGAATCTACCAAGTAGTATCTTGGCTCAGTACAAATGCCTGTAATCTGTCCAAATTGATCAAAACACTTAGTTGTCTGAATTAGTACTGTCTGTCCTTCCCTCAATGGACGAAGTAATCTTCTTGATCTGTCATAACAATTTCTGAATATTACGCTTCTTAACCAATTGAGCCTGGATGGTTTTACTGTTCTTAGGTTTAGGCTTCAATAAATTGAAAATAATGGGTAGCATAGTTCTAGTTTGGCTGGAAAGCAGTCTTTGAGCAGGTAAGCCAAGAATATCATCATGAGGCATGTTTCTGAGATTAAGCAAATTTAAGAACACATCTGTATTGTCACTCTTTCACCTTTCAAGTAACTGCTTTGCACTCTGTACTGCACGTTCAGCTAGACCATTTGACTGAGGATATTCAGGACTACTAATGACATGTACAAAGTCCCAATCTTTTGGAAATATCTGAAACAACTGGCTAGTAAATGGAGTACCATTGTCAGAAAGAAGTTTGTGTGGACTACCATGAACTGAGAAATGATATTTCAGCTTAGTAATAACAGCAGTGGATGTTAGGTTAGGTAGTAGGTCATTCTCAAACCAATTTGGATAAGAGTCAACCAAAATTAAGTAGTAGTGATTGTTCCACTCAAAGATATCAGCTGCAGCTGTTGACCATGGTAGTTCAGGAACTGGACTTACATGAAGTGGTTCTCTTTGCACATGTGGTCTAGTACTATTGCATACTGAACAAGATGAAAGTACTTTATCAATGTCTTTTGGTAGTGAAGGCTAAAATACTAATTCTCTCGCTCATCTCTTAGTGGATGTGGAACCTGGGTGATCATAATTCAAAATCTGGATATATTCTTGTTATAAGGAAGGAGGAACAACCTTTGAAAATAATGCCATCTTCCATTAACAATTCATCTCTGTAGGGAAAGTAGGCTTGCACTTCAGGTGGTACACTAGATTGCTTTGATGGCCATCCAATATTAATGTAGTGAGTGAGCTTCTGCAAAACTGGATCAATCTGGCTCTGTTTTCTCGACTCATCAAGTCTAATGGTAGAAAAATTATGCACTGCCATCACATCAAAGTCAAAATTCTCTGCATCAAGCTGATCTGTCATATTTCTGGGTGATCTGGATAAGGTATCAGCCAAATAAAGCAATTTACCTTTCGTGTAGACCATTTTGAAATTGTAATTTTGCAATTTCAGCATCATTCTTTGTAAACTCGCTAGAGCGGAATACATAGGCTTCTTTAGAATAGTAACTAGAAGCTGGTGGTCAGTTTCAATTTGAATAGCTCAATCATAAATATAGTCATGAAACTTAGAACATACAAATACTATTGCCAAAAGCTCCTTCTCGATCTGAGCATACTGCATCTTATTTTGGGTTAGTGTTCTAGATGCATAGGCTGCTGGTCTGCCCTATTGAAGTATAACTGCGCCAAGATCAAATTTTGAAACATCGCAGGAAAGAGTGACTAGTTTGTTTACATCATAGTATCTTCACGTAGGTGGGGTGGCTATTTTCTGCTTTAGATCTTCAAATGCCTTCTGGTGCTGTCCCAGCTATGACCAACAACTTTTTTCGTGTTAGCTCTCTTAAAGTGCTGTCAACTCACTGAAGTCTGGTATGAACTTGCCTAAAGAGTTGACCATGCCTAGAAAATGTTGCAGAGCTTGTACATTATCTGGTGCTGACATCTCCAGAATAGCCATTGGCTTGGTTGGGTCTGGTCTCAAGCCTGTATTTGTGAACAAATGACCTATGTATGTAACTTCTGAACATCTGAATTTGCACTTCAGAGGATAGAGCTTCAAGTTTACTTCATGTGCTCTATCTATAAATTTATTGAGGTTTCTATCATACTCTGCTTCACATATGCCTCCAACCAATAACTCATCTACTATTACGGCACAAGAATATCCTGAAAAATTTGCTCCATTGCTCCCTGAAAGACTTCACTTGCAGAATTAATTCCAAATGGCATTCTTAGGAATCTGTATCTGCCAGAGTACCAAAAGTAGTTAGAAATGAAGATTTGCAATCAAGCATCACTTGAAAAATGAACTGTTTGCATCCAAGACAGAGAAAACAGTGGCATTCGGTATTAAAGCTGTGACCTCTTTGACTGTTCACATTGGATGACATGGTCTCTTTAATGCTTTGTTCAGATCTCTTGGATCAATACATATTCTGATTTTGTCTGAGCCTTTTTTGTGAGCTGCCACCATACACGATACCCATTCAGTTGGTTCTGTGTCTGGCAAATCACACCTTGCTGCACCATTTTATCCAACTGAGTTTTAACTTTATCCTGTGTAGCTATCAGAACTCTTCTTGCTGGTCTGACTACAGGAGTGACCTCTGGATCTAATTTCATGGAACACACAACTGGAAGTTTGACTAACTTGTCATCAAAAACATCAGCATATTCTGAGAAAATGGCTTCAGAAAAATTAGAACTCAGAAACGCACTTACATGATGAACTTGTTTAGCAAAAGAAAGTAGATTCATTTTTAAACTGTCTTTGAGAGCCAATAAAGATTGCACTGGTCTTCGGACTACATAGAACAACAAGTTGTAACAGTTCTCGGCCAAATAACATGAAAGTATCATTGAACCTTCGGTCTGAATTTCTTCACCTGCAATAGCAACAAGTCTCGCACTACTGGCTAAACTGAGTTGTTCGTTAGTTCTCACTTTAGCAAATGTGTCTGCTGATATAACATTACACTTTGAACCAGTGTCTACTTTTAGCTCTGTGGATTTTCCATTAATCCAGACAGTACAAAACACCTTGCCTCTTGTTAATAAATTCACTACATCAACTCTTTCATAAAGCACTGATACACCATCTACATAGAAAGCTGTCTGCTGCGGCTCTACTTGATCAACTTGCTACTTTGTGTGACCTTTCATTACAATTGTGTGAGGCTTACTTGATTTACAGAACTTTTGGAAATGGTTCCATTTTTCTTACACTTGTAGCATTGCTGACCATATGCTAAGCACTTTTCTCTTTTAGACTCATGATTTGTGCCACAGTTGCGACAGTTAACAATAAAGTTGGACTTGGGTTTTGCTGACTCATGCTTGTACTGCATTGAGCTGGAGCGTGCTCCTTTCTTAGAACCTGCTGGAAAGCTACCTGTCTTCCCTGGAAATCTCATTGCTGCCACATGCTTGAGCCTACTTTTGCCTGCCACGTGTTGCATACTATCTATATTTGCTCTGGAGCCAACTGAACTCATGCTCTTGTCACTTGTAAGCATACTCATTTGTTTTTCTGTCACATCATGGATTTGACAAATCTCAGTGCCTTTATTCAATGTTAAATCACTGTCACAAAGCAAAATCTTTCTCACAGCAGCACTGTGAATACCACACACAAGCCTGTCTTTTATCAGCTCACCTTTTACGTCACCAAACCGACACATTTTAGCTCTGTTTCTCAGGTCAGTTATGTAAGCTGCAAATGTTTCTCCTGGTTTCTGATCTCTTGTGTAAAACAAATGCCTCTAATGTAATATTTGTTTGAGGGTTTCACATTTCTCTGAACTTGCGCTTCAAACTGTCTGGGTCCACCCTTAATTCAGCCTACAAAACAATATGATTATTTTCACCTTCTCCTTTATATACTGCAGGTGCATATACAAATAAACGCTCTCCTTCTATGGCCTCTGACTCAGGTTTAGCAAAATGAATGCCCTGGTGCGTGCATCTCTATCTGCATAAGCTGCTTGTATAAAAATATTGTACTCGCGCTCAAGTATTCTCCAACTCTCTGCAATATTCTGATCAAACACTAGTGGTAGGGGTGTTTAAAATTTGTCTGCCATATTAACACATACCAGTGAAGGGTTTTGCAAATAAGCACAAACATACACTCATGCACATATGCCAGACACTTATGCCAGTACTTGTATCTATTTCTTTCGGGCTTTTTGAAATAATGCTAATGTACACAGTCATAGTACCTTAGAATAATTGGACTTTGTAAATAAACTTCTCGGGTGGTTTAACACTCTTGTAATATCGTTCAGAAGGCTAAATACTAAAATCATTTATCATCATTTTAAAAAACATCTTAACAACTTTATGATGCAAGTGAAATAAACTCTCAGGCCCTGTAATTTGCCCAAAACTCAATAACATTTCGAAGTATTTGCATTTTGCGAATAACTGCATACAGCACACTGAAATGTCCCCAAAATGGAGATAGCTTGCTATGTAACTCTTTACAGTGCAAGAAACACTCTATAATGGATGGCGGTCTGTGCCCTTGTAAGGCCCCATTTATCTCTTTTACCAAATAAACAGTTTGTGCTACTTCAGATTATCGTTGATTCTTTACTGGCTCTTTTTGTGCTCATTTCTGTTGGCTTTACCTTCACTGTCGTCTCAACACCTCATGGCTCTGGATTTTGTTCTCTTCGATCCTGGTTCTGACACCATGTTGCTCTCCTACTTTGGACACATTAGAAGAGTCTTCATGGGTTCTGTTCAAGCAGCTTTATTCTATACAAACATATTTCTATAAAGGTTTACTGACTTTAACTTAAGTAACTTATATACAAACTAAAAACTGTGATCACACAAGCTTTCAGTGTGGCTGCTTTTACAAAATAGCACTAGGGAGTGCACGTGTCTGGAATTTATATGTGCACGCACAGCCTTGACATGCTTCTTAAAGATACAGCACACTTCACTTGCATTATGATCTACAGTGTTGTGTTCGGCACTAGTGGTTGCTCTTTCTGCCAACTACACCCTGTCATTTGTCTCAGGCTTCATTTATTTGGCAGGTGTTGGATCGTCTCCACAACCAGACTAGAAAAGAACTTCTTTAGGACTTTGCATGGTGAGTTAGAAGATATAATTGCCTCTTTTTTGATCATGTTGATGGTCTCAAGCACATTATAGTGAGTGGTAGTGGGGTCTGGTACATGGTCATGGAGCACTGACTTTATTGGCTTGTGCCATGTGCCTACCTTTTCTGTTATTAATTGATTAATTGAATGACTGGTTTTGCTTGTTTACTGGGAAGGTAGACTGGTCCCTTTTCAGTCACAACCTGAGTCAAAAGGCAGTGCAATGCTTAAAATGTTATGCTTGACATAATTTTTGAAATACATAAAATGTGAATACTTCTATATAAAGGCTTACAGTTAATATTTTGTCATCAGTTACAGTAATCAAGAATACATAAAAATTCAGTACATATAATATTTACAGGTTTATATTTCACATTACTGCAGGAAGCATGAAAAGCCTAAAAAAAATAAAAACTTGGTCCTGATGAGAAATGCAACAATAATCAGCTTATACCCTTCCTCTTCTGTGCAAATTTATGCAAAGGAACCTGGAATATTTTAATGCGTGGAAAATGTCTGCTTGGAGCAAAGGTGAAATGCATTACATGGCCATCCTCTTCTTGCCACAATTGGACATATGAGTTGAACATAAAAGGGGGGGTGCATCACTGAATATCCTGACCTTCAGAGTTTCCTGGGGGCTGGTGTCCCCTACATACCAAGGCAGTATAAGTGGATTTTGACATAGACTTAGTAACCACTGGCTGTCTTGAAATTCTGTAATGCATTTTCCCTTTTTTGAGAAATGATTTTAAACTAAGCAAGTGACTCCTTTGCCCTGAACCCCATTTAGTCAAAAAACAGCCCTGCTCAGAGGTGTACACAGAAGGATACTATAGCTTGTGAGTGGATCTGGGGATGATGTCATTATTTTTCAACTTTCCTTAAAAACTTCAAAGGTCACTAACTTGTGTTGGGCTGGGGACAGTGTAGTCATTTCTTCTTTAGCTTTCCTCACAAACTTCAGAGGGGTACACAGAGGGTCACTAAGCTTATGCAGGAGCAGTGTATGTCTAAAAGTAAGTTGAAAATATTACTGTACTTATTTTTTTTCCTCACAGTTGAACATCAAGTGCATATACATGATGCTGTATTTTGGGGGTGGGTTAAGAAACATCCTGCATATGTATGTCTGACAGCAAATATGTTCTGTTTGTTTTTTTCAGTTTTGTTCAAGTGTGACATCAAAGGGGTACACAGAAAGTAGCTGTCTTTTGCAGGTAAAGGGTGAGGAAGCATACTTTATATACATATAACAGCAGTTATATAAAATATATAATTGTAGCCATTTGCCCCTTACTTTTCATCCCAAACTAACATCAGACAAGGGTTCACGGAAACTGACAACCTTTTTTAAGATGGGATAGGGAGGCAGGTGCTATTTACATCTGTTATATGGATATTTACAGATATGGTTTATGTATCATCACAAGCATTTGTCTTCTGTGTTTATTGTGCACAGTTATTTGGTTAATTTTGAGCATTAACCCTTAAATACAACTAATTTTCCTTGAAAGAAAAAAGTTTCATTAAATGTCTTTCCTAATGCATGATTTTTGTTCAAGCCATCATTTAATCAAAAGGTTGGAAAAAAGCTCTTAAATGCACCTCAACGCATCTATAATCCCATGGCTTCTGGAGCCTGGCAGTCCCTAGACCCCCAGCTTAATGCACTCATTTTTCCCAGTTATTGCAATATAGTCTTGGTCAGTCAGGGTGTGTTGAAAGAATGCAGCAAAACCAAAGCTGGACAACAAGACAGAATATTTCCCCTTAATGTTTTTTGTTCAAGTCATTATTGGATGAAAAAGGTTTTTTTAAATACTTTAAAATGTACCTCAGTGCATCTGGAACCCCCAGGGCTGGCTACCAGGAACTCTGGCTTAATGCACTTATTTCTACTGTATTTATTACAGTATAACTCTTGATTAGGCTGTGTTGAAAGGATTCAGGGAAAAAAGTTAAAGAACAAAACTAATTTTTTTCCTTTAATCATGATTTTTGTTCAGGCCTTCATTCAATGAAAACAAGCTTTTTTGTAATGAGCAAATACAGTAAAAAAAACTGAAAAGTAAGGCCAATTCAGAAAAAAGAAGAAAAAAGTAACCTGTAAAGTATCGGTAGGCCAGTATGGGTGCATTGGGTATACGGGTATAGTGTGTGTGTGTGTGTGTGTGTGTGTGTGTGTGTGTGTGTGTGTGTGTGTGTGTGTGTGTGTGTGTGTGTCTGTCTGTCTGTCTGTCTGTCTGCTGGGGGTTGAGGGATTAGGGCGTTCCAGTTAACCTAAGGCCAACCCTGATTGGACCTAGTGTATTTTGCTTGTTGTTCAAGTGTTTGTTTTTCATGTATTTCTTATTGGTGTACATTTTCCTTCTCACGCTTTATATGGATAAACATGAAAAAATGCTTTTCTTAATAAAAGAATGTATAGAGTGTAAGAAGACTGATTTAAAGTAAAGTACAATACATTAAAGGACAAAAAGATGCAGTGAGAAAGAACTACCTAACACTGTAGTTTAAATTTTTTGTTTATTTGTTTGCTTGTTTGTTTTGTTTTTCATTTTTTAATCATCCTCACTTGCTAGTCCCTTTAAGATATTTAAAAAGGTTGCTCATTAATTTAGTATCTTTCTTTTTTGACATCCAGTTCAGTTTGTTTTCCCTAATGCTCTTCTCGCCTATTGCTAATGTAAAAGTAGGGGCTATGCAGTGTCAGGGATTCTTTTACATTTGTTCTGAGATTGTATGAAAAGTCCTTATACACTAGAAAGTCAGTTATCTGAACTAATTGGAACCTATGGTAGTTTGGATAATCAAACTGTTCAGATAATCAAACATACTTTGAACCGGATAAAAAAACTTCTAAAATCTTATTTTTTTCTGTACGTAGGGAATACACTTTTCAACCATTAGGCAATTCCAGTGGACAATAAAGGCTATTTTTCACACACGAGTGGGCTACAAGCTCAAAATGCATGCAGAAGTAAATACATATAATGTTTACATATTCATACTTTATCATTTTTCCTACCTGAAAACTTTGGAAGGTTGTGTTCGGATAATTTTTATCTCAGACTGGGTCAATACCTTTTAAACAGTAGTCTATATGTTATCCTTGATAAGGGAATAAATGCTTGAGCAATACATCACTTAAAGGCAACTAAACGTCTTTAATAATATCATTAAGCATTTTTATCTGTATACATTTCTGAGACTGTTTCAGAAAAAAAACGTAATGCAAGTTACATACAAAGCATATGATTTAACTGACCAATTAAATATCATCATTTAAAAGGTATATATTGCAACAAATTGCCACATACAGTGAAAGCAATGCAAATGAAAACAGTTTAAAATGATTCATGCTAATAGCCAATAAGCCTGAAGACTGAAAAATGTACTGAAATCAATTACAGCAATGATTATGCAAAAGGTGATCTATGCAGTGTCAGGGAATCTTTTAAATTTGTGTTTAGATTGTTAGAAGTTGTCCTTATGTTTAGTGACCAGCAGCCGGTTGCAAAACTTTGCAGAAGAAGACAGCTGTGTTTGGTATTCAGGCTTAGAGTTGAGAATCCCCAATTTTATTATTAACAATATGAAGATTATGAGGTTTTGACTGGCATTAAGAGCTACTAGTAGGAGTCTATACCCTAACTGAGATACTGAAACATGTCTTTCTGTTGCTGTTCTGGAATCTGAAATGAGATGACTTGATACAATGTAAAATGTTTTAGAGTTCAGCTAATATCGTACCCACCATTAGTTTGTATGTCCTTTGTCACAACTGGATCAAACAATATCCCTACGTTTTTGTAAGTATGAACTTTTGTAGGTGATTCTGTATGACCAGTGATCATAATAGCATCTGCAGAATTTATTTTATTAGTTTCAAACAGCATATAAACTATTTAATTAACATTTGTTGAAATCTTGTTTTCTCCAACCAACTTAGTAGGTTTAAATCATCTTGTAGCCAGCTTTCTATGGAATGTAGAATTGCTCCACACCATAAAATAAGAATGTCATTTGCAGCTAAAGGCATTACTGAAAAAGAAAGACTTTCAGTA
>NC_056749.1:465485904-465523404 GCF_019279795.1 Protopterus annectens
ATTTGCCTAAAGATTTGACACCATTCCCCATGCAGGTATTATTGGCAAACGTATCCAACTAAGCATTAATCCAGATGTCATCTTCTGGATAGCCAAATGGCTTGCAGGGAGAACCCTTATAATAAGGTTTGCTGGCATAGCCTCCTTATAAAAAAATCACAAATGGGATCCAACAGAGCTCAGTTCTTGCAAGGCTCCTCTTATGCACTTGCTTCTTCACTTTGAAAGCAAAAGTCAAAAGATTTTTGCTAACCAAGTCTTCCAATGACTCTAAACTGGTTGTGACTGACAGCATCTAGATACAAGGGCAAAAAGTGACCTTGAAGGGTCACTTTAACTATAGGTTAGGGGTGCTGTATAATAGCTAAATGCCAACAACACCCCTCTTTTTGTCTGTGTAAAACTGAGAGAAAAATAAAAAAAAACTATTTACAAACACCTAAGTGATATCGCTAAGTATAAGAATACTAATGCTCTGTATAAACACATATTGAAGTTTTTCTTACATTGTTTTTTATTCTTTACTGTGGAGAGGGTTGATAGAAACCAGAGATAGGCCATGGAGCGAAATGTTAGAAAAGGAAATTGTACTGGCAGATTGTTTTGAATGCATACAAATTCCCTGGATTTAATTAAATTGTTTTGCTAGGCTGTATTTTAAAATTGTGTGTCCTTACTTTCTACCATGTGGATGGGTTAAGTCTACTATTTACTATTTTACCTAGTTTGGTATGGAGATCTCTTTAATTGTTTTAAATTAAATTGTGTACCTGGTAGGGCGTATTGATTCATTTTCATTGGTTGATTTGTATCATTGTCTTCTTTTGTGTGTTATTTAAACATGATGTGACTAAGATTTGGTTTTTACTTGATCTGATGAAGTTCCTGTTCCAGGGACAAAAGCCCTTAATTGTGTATATTCAAGTATGGATTAAATTTTATTTTTGGACGGACTCAAGTGTGCCTCTGGAGTGTGTTTCTGCTTTAGAATTTTATTCTTTTACCCTGCTGAACACTGTTTTGTGTTTGCATGTTTCTTACATTGTTTCATAATGTACATAGTGCCACAATTACACTTAGAAATTGGGAAAAGCACTACTTGTCAAGCAATTTTGTTAAGAACCTCTGAGTACTGCTGCACTTAAACATCATGCGAGAATGTAACAGTAGCAAGTGACAGCTACCACAGAACAGGGGCTCAAGCTAGTACAGCTTTAAAAGCTGTTCGGTATTTTGCTCTGCCACACTTTTAAACAAAGTGTGACAGAGTGAGCTAACAGCTTTTAAAGCTGTTAGTTCCTCAGATGAACACCATTTCTGCTCACTGTGTGTGTGTTAAGGATAAGTGCTTTACAGTTTTCATAGTTGAAAAACTATGTGCGCATATGTTTTCCAGTAGTTGATAGTACATAGGGCTGATAAAGTTATATGCACTACAAAGAGTTATGATTGTGTCTCTTCAGTCATAAACCTTATTATGAGTTCCTGACTTGGACATCAAAATTCACTTCTTGAGCTTTACTTTTTTTGTTCTTGAGGTGAATTTCTTGACATCCATATCTAAAACACATAATAAATTGATTATGTTCAGAGCTCTAATCATGTTTCTCTCTAATTAGTAACACCTAACAGGTTTGAGTAAGCCTGTAAACATGTGCTGAAAAAAAGAGTAGTCATTTAGTAAAAGGCAGTAAGTGAGAAAACAAAAGACGCTGTTGTAAGTCAAATTATTACTGCCAGCTGTACACCAGAACAGTGTAAAGAAGAAGAAAGAGTCTAAATTATATCAATCTAAATTGTTATCATGAGCACATATATAAACACGGTATAGATAAATCAAGTATGAAAAACAAGCAGCACTCAACTCAAACCATTTCTGCTTTCACTGCAGTTCTAATTATAATTTATATTCAGCTTTATAAAAGTACCAAGTAACATGTTGAAAGTAGCAATCTCTGTGATACCCCCACTTGTAAAAATGTTTCTTATCCAAAAAAGACCTGCTGCCTAACAACAACTATCTACTTGTTTTGTGGGAAAAACATGATCAAAGTAAAAAATGAACAGCAAACAAGAAACAAGCTCAAGATAAATTGCTTAAATGATTACTGTACAGGTTATGGACCACACATGATAAACTGGCATTCTGTTTAGTTTGCGGGTAAAGCCTGCAAAGATGACTGCAAGTCTCCAACAACTGTAATGAGCTTCTGAAAATACTGTAATCTTGCCCTTCATTCAATGCCTAAGGCTTATACATTATCTAGTTATGTAACTATTCTCGGCATGGCAACAACAAAAAGGCTTTCAATTATGGTAATTCTTAACAGTATGCTTATTACAGCTTTCTCACATCTTACAATCTCAGACAAGCTTACCTGATGTTCATTAAAGCATTGTTATTTAAACACAGAGCAGCAGGCACTGCAACATGCATTTTCTGAATAATAAGAAGCATAAATCAACAGTATAAAAATATGATATATATGGATAGATGAAAAGCCACTGTAGTACTTGAGTCTACCTTGGATGGAGGGATACTCTACACACTTACACTGCATAACTGCTCCTTGTCTTGCTTGGACACATCCAGAGTCACTACATGGGGGAGTGGGGTACAACAAGTATGTCACAATTTGAAATGTCTCTGGCTGACGGTGATGGCCCTAACACATTTGTCATACCTCTCAACCTCAGAGCAAATAATCTGAACAAAGCCATAAATAGAAGTGGGACAAAAGCCAAAAATAAGGACAATTTTTAAATATTGCTCTTATAAACTTATAAAGATAATAGAATAGTAGGTCTTGTATTAGTATAAATTTTCTGAAAAGTATTAAATATGAAACTCAAACGTCTGTCGTTGTTTTCTAACTTCAATCTTTAATGATTTGCCAGAAAACCACAATTGTATGAAAAATTAACCAAATTGCGATACAAAAATATAAAATAGCCACACAATACAGCTGGGAACCTGTCAAAAAAGGGACACTTTCTTAATATTAGTACTATTAAGTTGAGCAGCTGACAAAATAAGAGCATCTACATGCATTTCTAAAATAAATGTAATCTATAACTCTGATTATTTCAATTATTTATTAATTGTAAACCCTCCATGTTTTCTTCCAAAATTGCCATTTTGCGGAGGACTTATTAGGGGGAGATCAACATTTTGAGCCAAAAATCTGGGACAGTTGAGAGGTTTGGATATACCTAATTCTATAAAGTGATTTATTTGCGCGTACCTCTCAACGTCTTAATGCAGGAAATCTGGACAAGATCAAATATATTGGGGGAACATACAAACAGTACTAAAAATTGCTCTTGTATAAACACAGACAGTTGATAGAATAACAGGTCTTGCTTTAGCATGCATTTTTCTGAAGGGTATGAAGTCTGAATCTCAATGTCTGTCATTATTTAGTGATTTCATTCCTAAATGATTTGCCAGAAAACCACAAATTTTATGAGGAACAAACCAAAAATAAGCAAAAATATATTCATTCTGTGAAAATCTGGACAGTTGACAGGTATAGTCCAGCCAGGGCTGTCTTTGAGTTTGTCGCCCTTCCTCCCTCATAAAATCATGGTCGAATGAGGCCTCCCCCCTGCAGCCATTCCAATGTCCCATTACTTGGCTATTTCACCCCATTTACAATAAACTCTGTAATGTGCATACTGCTTTACTTCTATGATGGTTTGGATTTCATTTAAAAGTTTTATTTTACATTTTACATCACAAACACTATCTGCTAAACAAAGCAATGCAGTCTCACAATGAAAATAGACTTAGCATTAAATAAACTCTTCAAAAGCATCCAACAGACCAACCAACAGCAGAACAGCTATATAAAAAAGCAGTAGTTTATTGAGTGAGTGCTTTCATACTGTAGACACACTACTTCATCAGACTTGGTCTGATGAGGTAGTGTGTCTACACTACAAAAGCGCTCACTCAATAAACTACTGCTTTTTTAATAGCTGTTCTGCTGTTTGGTGGTCTGTTGGATGCTTTTGAAGAGTTTACCTACTATATTTTTATCCAGCAGCCCTTTTATACTAGCTGTGACTTGGTTTGTGTTTGTAGACTTAGCATTAAAACTTCTCTGCCCTTGAAACTCACATTCATTAAAACAGCATTGAAACCCACATTCAAAGAAAATACATCTGGCCAGTGGCAGATAAAGATTAACTTTGGGCTGTTTTCAAATCATAGGCCACTTGCACATGAAACATACATGTGTTTTTTGATACACCTTCCTGATTGTATTAAATTATATTCCTTGTATAATACAGTACAGTTGTTAGAAGGCATTTTAAATTTATTGTTTTGAACATTTTTCCAGTAAACAATGAAACAAAATGCATGCACCAAAAATTATAAAACTGCCCATTTCAGAACATTTCCATCATAAAAGTCTACTCAAACTTCTACAGTCCACCAGTATCAGTAAATATGCACAAACTCTGCAGAAGTAAAGGTCATCTAAATAATTCCACATTAAAGAGATCTGTAACTAATGAAGAGGTTGCTGCTAGCAAACAACTTTATATTTCATTGTTTCATCTACAAATGTTGCCCTTGAGGAATAAATTACCTATGTTACATTAAAAAAATGATAAGCTAGTAATATTGCAATAGGGAATGGATGGAAAACTGATAAGAGGTTCATAGTTACTAGGTATCTCCGCCAAAGAGGACATTCTCTGGACTGCAGCATCCACGCCCTTTAAAAGGGGTCTATATTAGATCAGCAAATTCTTAAAAATGTGAACGCTGATTGATCGAACTTATGTAAGCGAAAGCTTACAATCTCGAAGTGTCAGATCAGCAATTTTTTTCCTAGGGAAAAAAATCGCTGATCCAAAACACATACACACAACACAAGCACACCAAACAAACAGCAACCCACACAGATACACCTAAAGTCTGACACCTAACCCTACACTAAACTATACACACACCACTAACTATCCACTTACCTTAACCCAAACCCTAACCCTAAGGTCCATCACTATCACACACTCACCTCACCCGCTCCCTAACCCTAACTCACCTAACCTGCCCTAACCCTCATGTCCACACAATCGCACACATACCTAACCTGTGCCCTAACCCTAACTCACCTAACCCACCCTAACACTCACATCTACACAATCGCACACTTACCTAAATCTGACCCGTAACTTTCCACCGCAGCACTGAAAATACCAAAGCAATAGAAACGGACAACCAAATTCTTTCCCTAGGAAAAAATTCAGGTTTCTGTTGTTTCGATATTTTAAACATTCGCTCACATAAGTTTGATCAATCAGCATTCGCTTTTTTAAGCATTCGCTGATCTAATATAGACCCTTGAAATGTACAACATGGTACAGTATCATCAATGCATCTACATACTGTGGGAGTATAACCCACAGCTCTCTACATCAAAAGCAAGTATTCAACTGTTATGCTATTAACAATGTAAGCAGACTCATCATAAACAGCACTAAACTTCTCTTCCCTTGAAGCTTTTAGCTCCTTGTAAAATCCATTCAACACTCAACTGTATCTCTGAACTTTGCAGCACAAAAAATCTGGAAAGCCAAAATTTATTGGAGGGAGACAAAAGCCCAAAAACCAGGGACACATTTTAAACATTGTTTGTATAATCTTGGAAAATTGCTAGAATAAAATGTTATTTTACCACCATGTATTTCAGTGCCAAGTCTTGAACCCAGGACCTGGTGCACTACAGTCAGAGCAACATACCACTATGCTAAATCAGCTGTTTCTTGAAAGACAGAAACTGAAACTTAAATGGCTATCATTTAGTGAATTCAGTTCTCTCCATAGCTTTCAACCACTTAGCACAAAACACCTGGACAAAGCCAATAATGGGAGAATACAGCCCCCAAACAAATTTAGTGAATTCATTTCTCAGTATAGCTCTCAACCTCTTAGCACAAAAACCTGGACAAAGCCAATAATGGGAGAATACAGCCCCAAAAATAGGAACAAATTTAAAATATTTATCTTATAAACTTAGAAAATTGCTAGAATGAAAGGTTTAGAGTTACCATGTACTTTCTGAAGAATATGAAGTCTGAAATTCAAGTGCCTGTTATTATCTAGTGAATTCAAAATCCAGAAAACCACAGATTTTATGAGGAACAGAACAGAACAAAAATATGAGGCAAAAATATGAATAGTTTTCACAAGTGGTGGTGGGTAGAGAATTCAGGCTCTTGCTACCTGCACCCAAGGAACAGGGTTTGAGCCTGAGTTACTCTGTAGCTACCAGGTATATTTAACTGGGGCATTACACACACACACACACACACACACACACACAAGTACCTGAGTTCAGAATTGCAGCAGCTTTGTTCTACAAAGTCCTATGCATGGGCAGAATTCTGGTAACTTGCGAAGCATGCATGCACAGAGTTCTGGGACTTTTGGGGGGGGGGGCAGCAGTCCTTTAGTCCAATAGCATGAGCCGCCCCAGCAATAAAGTAACATAAACACCAGTTAATGCGAGTGTAGCATCATGTTTGGCAGGGACCCTATTATAGAACTGTGTCAGGTTAAATAGATACCTTATTTTCTTTGTGAGTCCATGTTCTTGGCCATGTCTTCTATAATTTACATCTAGTAACTCCACTATCCCATAACATTCTTTCTACAAACTTTGTAATAGGTTAAGCCTGCCCAGCCTATACTAACCTGACTCCTTCTAGAGCCTTCCTTTATGTAAGGAGCCCATCACTGTCATACTCATCATTTTGTACCACAACAATACCCAAAGGATGGACTGTACAATTCTGTCATTAGTTCACCCAACAAATCTGCCTTCTCAGCTTTCTTGGACTTACATATTCATGCACTCTGCCTTATCACACTGAAATTTCACTGAATTTTAAATAATCCTCTTCACTCTATTTTTATGTTTCATATGTCCATTTCCTTAGCTACCTTTCCAAGCTGGTATCCAGTCTTCCCACTTTTTTGTAAATGCTTCACTAAATAACTCCATCAGTACATCAGCATGGTATACCTCTTCATTACAACATACCCCCACTCATCCACATTCATGTCACTATATCTATCACAATTTAAACTTATCATGTACTCTGCTGGCCAGCTTCATCGATATATTTTTATTTATTTATTTATTTATTTATTTATTTTTATTTTACAATTGGATGACTGGGTGAATGAGCTGGTCAGATTATCCTTTTCAGTCATAACTTGCTACAAAGAAAAGTGGTGGTTAGAATAGTAGGCTACACATTAAGTCATTCCCAGTGTGATGCAGTACATTGCAGAGTAATTGGCAGAAACACAGACCAATAGGCACATTAGAGGAATCATATAGATACATGATATATGTGGTAAAACATATGCATCAGGAAAAGCATAAAATGGAGCAGAATAAAACAATGGCCAGAAGTTATAAAAGTAAAAATCTTCATCCCTTAAATACAGTGCTTAACATTCAAATGCGCTACCTTCCCGATTTCTTGTTGCACATTTAAAGGAACATGATATATGATACCAAATGTGCAACAAGCAATCAGGAAGGTTTTTGGCTAATAGTATCGTCTGAAGAAGCAGTCTTTGTAACTGTGAAAGCACTTACGTTTGGATTCCATTAAAGATATTTTACTTTTATAACTGCTGACCATCGTTTTATTCTGCTCCATTTTATGATTTTCCTGTTGGTTGTCCTGTAGAGTAGGCTGTTTATCTGGTGCATCATTGTCCTGTTGTGCTATGGAGTAAATCATAATTATAAGTACCAAGCTTTAATCTATCTATCTGTCTTCCAGGTAGATTAATTGGCTAGTGGCCTCTTTTCAGGGGAGACCCAAGATGGTATTTAAGTGGGACCCATTTTGCAGAAACAGACAATGGACTGGTGAGAGAAATGGAGGAGAAAGCAAACAGAGACCAGATAACAAGTGCAGGATTCTGATGAGATGTTTCAAAGAAATCTAATGGAGATGAGTTGGCAAATGATGAATATATAATTACAAGCCTCCAGTCAGGAGGGATGCTTTACTTAAAGAAATGGTGATGCAGAGTGAGCCAGAAAATGAAGGAGATGTTTCATGGGGGAGGGGGGCATTATGGAGAAAATACAAAAGGAGGATGCAAAGACAATCCTGAAGAATAGTGATGCGACAGAAAAGAAACCATATGCACAGAAAGTAAAAGAAGGCAAAAGGGGAGTCGCAGAAACAAATCAGAAGAAAATGAAAAAACAGAAGTATATGGTAAGGACTCAAAATAAAGAAGACAAAAAATGGACAAGTATGAATTATGAGATGATTTAATAGTTCCTTTTGCTGTAAAAGCACATGAAGTAAGATCATTTATTCTTATCAGCAAAGAGACTTTATATCTGAGACTGTTTTTTCAATGGAATATTTTCTTGAAGAATATGAAAAAAGACTGTAACCCATGGAATCTTTATGTGATAAAAAAACTTTTAACAGAGAAACAAAAAAGAAATGTCATGTACAATTTCAAACAGAGATGAAAAGGGCGACTGTGAAAAGACAATTGAATTTTTTTGTAAAAAAGTACTGTCCATTGCAGAAATGTATGACAGAAGGGATTTATGGACTGGTGTTGGGACTGTAATATTTTGTTAAAAATAGAAAGAGAAAAAAATATACAAATACCAAGTATGATAAATGTGGAAGGGAACAGGGGTACCATAAAATACTGGGGACAACCCAAAACGTGTGTGTGTGTGTGTGTGTGTGTGTGTGTGTGTGTGTGTGTGTGTGTGTGTGTGTGTGTGTGTGTGTGTGTGTGAGTGTGTAAAAAAGAAGGATATTTGATTTGACAAGTAACTGTGATAAGAGAAAATGTTATATCTGTGGGAAAATGGGACATAATGCAAATAAAATGTGATTTGACATGTTATAAATATAATAAAACTGGACATTTACAGATGGATTACAAAAATGAAAATCAGAATAAGGGAAAAAGAAAGAGGAGAAATTTTAAAAGCAGTAGAAATAGAAGAAAAGTTAGATGAGAAAAAAAATAAAAAAGAGGACATATAAGTTGTCGTTTGTCTTTTCAGCTTTTCCCATTAAGGGGTCACCACAGCAGAACTCCGATCCGCTAATGATTGGCAGTAGATTTTTATGGTGCCGAATTGCTAGCCCGACGTCCAACCTTCAGCGAAGGCACGCCCATTCACCCATGTCTTTCAGAGGCCACTCGATCGTGGGGAGGACATGCAGACTCCACACAGAAGGCACTCCCCGCACACTAGCTGAGAATCGAACAGGAGAACCTCTTGCTGTGAGGCAACCGCTGTACCACCATGGCTTACAAAGAGGACATATAAGAACGTTCTGAAATAAGCAGTGAAGAAGACATAAATTGGGAGGTAGTAAAAGAAAAAAAATCTACTGGTAAAGGGGTAAAAGACAGAAAAAGAAAATTGAGTGGGATAAGTACAAAAGAAAAAAAGAAAGAAAATGAATGAAAAAGAATATACCCAGCTAATGACTGGGGTTGGTATAATGGTTAAGGTGTTTGATTCAGAGACACAAAGTACAGTGTTTTATTCTCACCTCTGGGAGTGAAATTGGTTAAGCATAGAATGGCCTGTTAAGAAATCTAGAACAGTAATTAGCTATGAATTTATAAAACCATGAATCTAAGGAAAAGGGAAATGATTTTAGAGTGCTTTCTGTAAATGTGAATATTATTAAGAATATAGTAAGACGAATAAGAGTTTTGGAGTGGTGTAATACATGTGATGTAGATGTAATTATATAAGAAGACACAAGATTTTTAACAAATGAAGGGTGGTTACAAACAGAGAAACTATGGGGAGGAAAGATAATCTGGTATTTGGGAAATAAGAGATATTTTGGACCAGCTGTATTCTGTTGAAATACAGTAACGATATTAGATGTTACTGTGACACCCCTGCACTGGCCCCATAATCAAGGAGGCATAATCCTCACCACTAGCACAAGTGAGGGATGTACACATTGGGAGGATAACAAGTAGACATACAGTAAAGTACAATTTCCCTTATGAGCACACAGAGATCACAGTCAGTCTGGGGCTGGTTTCTCCCTCTTTCTTCAAATCCCCAGTAAGACTCCACACTGGCACAGCTATAGGGTTAAGATGTCAACTGAGCAGTCAAGCTAAAACCTCCAGCACCCTCTCTGTCCAACCAGTACTTCATGTCCCTGCCCAAGTAGCCGACACACACACAGACACTTTGAGATTTGATTTATATACAAACACACACACACACACACACACACCTGTAAAAGCCTTGTGCAGGTTTGCTAGCTATGCCCCTTTCTCTCCAGACTAAAAGGTAGTTATCACTGCCACCAACCAACTCTTTATCGGCTACTAAAATGGCCCTTCCCAAAGGGTGACCAATCTTACTGTGTGATGTTACTATTATCTAAATGGTAAGTGTGACCATCAGTGAGGCTATTGGAGTGGCCTATACAGTGTCAGCAAATACATATGCAAGCAGTCTAACAGTTTAAATATCTCTAAGCAATCTAACCACAATTAAAAGGTTTAAATACATTTAATAATAAATAATAAAAGAACAAGACAGTACTCAATGACTCAACACACTGACTACAGAGTTCAGAATCACAGGAAATATTTTAAAACAACATTGCAGGACAGTCTCAAATAAATACAGAAAACATCCAAACTAATCTTTACTATATTTTATCTATATCTAAAATATATCACTGTACCATAGACTTACTTACAGAGCAAGACAAATGCAGATGAGAAGTGCTGAATCGATGTTTCTAAATCCAACACAAGATACAAAATGCACAGTCTCTGAGAGAGTTCCCAAATTAATATCAAAACATTACTGCTGGGTCAGCTGGATGACATCACTCTGCCACCTGCCTTCAGTTCCCAGGCTAACAGAAACTTAGAATTCAGCACTTCTGCGTCAGAGGTACATATCTCTGAGAAGTTTGCCTAGAACTGGAAGCCATAAAACAGTTAAACACTTTTACAATTAAAACCTAGTAATTATTTCTGTTTCAAGACAATAGGAACACTTCCAACTCTAGACATTGTGTCTGCTCTGAGCTGAAACAGAGATAACAGAATCTTAAAACAATATCCACTTATTTTCCTGAGGTTTTGCAAGTTAACTCTGTATGTTCTAATTTCTACCATTAAAACACACATCTGCACAGTTATATAGTTTATACACATTTCTGCTCTTTTTCAGCAGGGTACACTGTGATTACATTCTTGAAGCTCAGTACATAACATGCAGTTCAACACACACTTCTGCACCAGCAGTTTAATATACACATAACATATAGTTCTCTTATATTTGTAAGACAAGCCTAAGGATCATATTAATATTCACAAATGACATATGATTATTTACAAAATTCCAGATAGTTGGGCTAGCAGCCTCAAAGTTACTTTATCGAAAATGGGAAAATTAACTCATGTAGATTTAAAAGGGAAAGAACAAGTATATAGAATTATAACATTATAAACTTATACTAAATGTGAAAAAATTGAAAGCTTATTTCATCAGATTTTAGACTGTTGAGATAAATATGAATATTATAATAACAGGAGAATTTAATTATGATTTAAGATGCAAGTATAAAAGAAATAAAGTGATATAAGAAAATTGTTAGAAGTTATGACGTGGTAAGCTAAAACTTTGGGCCAAAAAATTCATGGACTTACAAAAGGGGTATGTATAGAACTGAAACAGATTATTTATAGTGTCAGAAGGATAAATTATAAGAGAAAGAGAGGTAGCTGAAATAGGATTTTCTGATCATATTACAATGTGGCAACAGACAATGGAAAACAAGGAATATATTACAATATGAAAGGAATAAAAGGATAAATGAGAAAACATGAAATGAAGAAGGAAAGAGAACAGTAATACAGTTATGGAAAGATCATACTATTATGAGAACAATTTATAACAACTGGTATCAATGGTGGATGATATTTAAGAAAAAATATAAAAAAATGTTTTTTAAAGTGGCAATATGATGTGGTAAAAGTAGAGAAAGAAAATGTAAAAGAACATGCATTGGAAGATTTAAACCTTAATCTTAGAAAGTAGTTTGGGAAAGAAAAAGCATTATATGAAAAAAAATCAAGAAAAAATACAAGAATTGTTATATAAGCAAAGCTATTTTACAAGGAAAAGGTGAAATATCACATACTTAAGCTGATTAGTAAAGGAAGATGGTAGTGTAATGCGAGAAGTACAAAAGGTAAAAGGAGAAAAAGAAGGAACTTGGAAAAGATTAAGAATTCTGTGGTACAATATGCACAAGAAATGTTTAAGGAGAAAAGAAGGTAGTGTTAAAAGAAGGAAAGAAAAAAGCCAACAGAAAAAGACAATAAAGAGTTGGAAAAGAAGATTTCTTTAAATAAGCTATATAAAGTATTAGGGCAAGAAAATATAGATTTGCTGCAGGGCCATATGGAATCGGGTATGAAATGTATAAAAATTAAGGAAGTGGCAGAAAATACTTTTTTAAAGATTGTGAATAAATAGTTAAATCAAGGTTGTATGTGTAAAGAATTATGGAGTAGAATACTTAAATGCATATGCAAGAAGGAAGATAGACAATAAAAAACTGGAGACCAATAGTAGTGAATAATGATGATTATAAGATCTTTATAAAAATAATACAAAAGAGATTTGAAAGTAAATGGTAAATATTATGGAATATAATATATATATATATATATATATATAGTATAATGGGGAATGGTTGTCATGAATTATTAATGATACTTAGAGAAATCATGGATGATAATAGAAAAGAAGGAGCAAAATTCATAATAGGAGACCTTAATAAGGCATTTGATACAAATGGACACAAACGTTTATGGGTAATAATGAAAGAATATAATATAAGTGAGAAAGACAGGAAATTATGTATGTCAGTGTATAGTAATAATAAAAATACTAATAGTAAAAATACTTGTAAATGGCTGGTTAAACAAAGAGGTACATATAAAGAGTGGTTTAAGACAGTGATGTCCAATGAGTTATATACACTTTGCATTAGTTATGAATGTGATAGTATGTGAAATAAATTGCAAAATGAAGGAGGTGGGGTAAATAAGACCTGAAAGGTTAAGAATTTAACTTCTGGTAACATAGGCAGATGCCATTATAATAATTGCAAAAAAAAATTGGATAAAAGAAATAATAACTTGCACAAACAGGTGTCTAGAGATGATAGGGATGGCTTTAAATAAAGAAAAAGGAAAATGTTTAGGTGATGTAGTAAAGATAGGGGGTATATATGTCACAATGAATGAAATTTATGTATTAGTTATAACATTCTGGAATAAAGATGTAAGTAGAATTCAATGGGTAATAACAATAGAAAAAAACTGTCTTTTCTGGAGAACATATAAATTATCATTCAGAAAAAAGGCTTATATTATAAATTCAGTACTAATTGGAAAAACAGCATACTTAGCAAGTGTAATTATGTTGTCAACAGTATTTGTAAAGGAATTATTGTGGATGTTTATTTTCATTTATATGGGGTTCTAGATTAAACCCAGTAAAAAGAAAAAATTTGTATATAATAAAGAGGAAGGAGGTTAAGGGTTAATTAACCTGATGGTATACGCTGTTTCATTAAATTTGTACAAAGTATTAAAACAGATAAATGAAAAATATGTGAGATTAGTAGTAAAACTATATAAATATAACTATGTTAAGTAATGGGGTATGGTAAAAAAGAATAAAAGAGAAAAACAGTACATAAATGAAAAAATAAAATGTTACCAAGTAAAAAATATTTTTGTAGAAAATAAAAAAAATGATGATACAGAAAAATATAGAAAAGTACAATATAAGAATCTAATGATAAAAGATTATTGTATAAAACCATGGAAAAATCTAACAGATGAAAAAATTAAAGTTATAAAAATAAGAACCAAAAGTTGTAATCAGAAAGTAGAATGTTAAGATTTTTTTATGGAGACTGGTAATATATAAATTATCAGTAAAAGGAAATATTCCATATTAAAAGTAAAGTGATAGAATATCTTTATATTGTCAAGAAGAAGAAGAAATAAAAGAACATGTATTTTTGAAATGTAAGAGAGTAAAAAAAGCTATGGAGAAACTATGTAAAGAAGATGTTTGTAAATATATAAAAGAAGTGAATAAAATAAATATGGATAGGATTAAATATGGACATTATAAGAATAGAAGTAAAGAATATGTTAAAAGAATATATTAAAAAGTTGTTTTATGTCATATGGGTTATATGGAATGAAAGAATAAATTATATGCTTAATGGTAAATGGATTTTAGCACCATATTACATAAAAACAGATGGTGGTTATAGAAAAAGAGATTGGGGTCTACATAGGATGAAAATGTAGTATGATTGTAAAGGAAATTATAATAGCAGCATTTGATGCATTTCTGATGGTGGTTAATGCTAGGAGCATTAATAATATTTTTTTATTAGAAAATGTGTTACATTCCCACAAGATTGATGTTGTTATTCTTTGTGAAACATGGTTAAAGAGCAATGATTGGAAACCAATTCTGACAAGGTATAAATGTTTGTACTGTAACAGACATTCTAACAAAAAATCAGGTGGAGGTGTTATGATAGGGATTAAAATAGGTATGAGACCTGTGATTATTAGATGTTCAATGATAATACCAATACTATAGACTGTGTAACTGTGACAATAAAGACAACCCCGGACTATATACAACTGTTGGAGTATATAGACCACCAAAGTCAAGTGAAGATGACCTAGGGGAATTCATACATTTCTTACGTGAAACACAGGAAAGAAGAATAATATTAACTGGGAACTTAAATTTACCAGAAACAGACTGGAATAGTATTGATTCAACAATGTTAATAAATAAATTATTGATAAATAAATTATTCACAGAGTATATTCAGGAACAACAAATGCTTCAGATTGTAAAAAACCTACCAGGGGATGGAATATACTAGATATTATTTGTGTTCCCAAAGAAATTACGGTAACTTCAAGTTAAATTTTACCACCATTGATGTACAGTGATCATGGGGTTATTAAGGTTAATTTGTTGCTAGATAATTCTGCCAAACTGAAATCTAAGCCAATGCACAAAAAGTTAATTACAGATTATAGGGAAGCAAATCAGTTACTATATAAAACTAACTGGAGTGAGGTGTTCTGTGGAAAAACTGCAGATGGAATGTGAAAAGTTTTGAAAAAGAAATTGAGTGCAAAAAGTCAAAGCATGTTTAACATCAGGATCTAGGCACGCAACATCAGGGGGCTATATTTTCATAAGAACAAGATACCTGATTAAGGTGAGAGACAACAAATATAAGAAATGGAAGAGAGGTTGAATTACAACCTTGAAAACTGAAATAAACAAGCTGGACAAACAGATTAAGCATAGTGTTAGACAAGATCAAGAAACATTTGCAGAAAATGTATATAAAGATATTGAGCATAATAGCAAATCTTTTTATAAATACATAAGATGTGGAAGGAGTAAATATACACAAATTGATAAACTGTGTGCAGATACTAAAATTTATTCTCAGACACAACAGATTATATATTTACAAAATCTATGCAAAACAGTTTGGCTCCACAAAAGGGGTGGTAAGTTGTCCTAGTGATATCCAGGTAACCCCAGATACTGGAATCAAATTAGATTATACTGAAAAAGAACTGTGCAAACTAGATACAAACAAAGTGCAGGGAGGAGATGGCATAAGTAACAATGACATGAGAACACTTCAGCAAGAACTTACACTACCATTATATCTATTATTCACTGAGTCATATAAATATGGGGAGATTACTCAAAATTGGTGACATGCACTTATTAAACCTGTATTTAAGGGAAAGGAGAGTAGGACAAACCCAGAATCATGTAGACCCTTAAGTCTACTTTTATGTAGTGGAAAAATAATGGAGAAGGTAATACTGGATAAGTTATTGCCAGAACTGGATAGGTTGGGACTTGAAACCATATATTAGCATGCATATCTTGAAAATAGATCTATTACCACTTGTAACATGATGTTCTATAACAATATAATAACAGCTATGAATGAAGAAGTGTGCTGTGATATGATTTATATAGATTTAACTACAGCATTTGACAGGGTCATGCACAAAACACTGATCAATAAATTAGTACAACTAGGTATTGATGTACTGTTGATAAGATGAATAGCTGCATGGCTTACAAATAGGACATGGCAAGTATCACACACCAACTGGACAGGTGAAATCCTTGGTTACAGCCAAGGTGTCCCACAGGGCTCTGTCCTAGGCCCTTACTTGTTTAGATTGTGTCTTTCAGACCTTATTTTTTCATCCGAGGTGTTCTACAGTCTATATGTCTGCAAAATAATTTGACTAAATTGACCATTTGGGCACAGGAGAATAATATGTTGATAAATACATCAAAAAAGAAGCAAATGAGATTTGGAAGATATAAACTGAAAGGTGAATATTTAATACAGCCCACAGTGATTGAAACTGTAAACTCATTTAAGGACCTGGGTATATGGGTAGATTCAGCTATGAGTTTTTCTAATCATATCAACCAATTGGCTAATGTTAGTTATAGAACTATAGGTTGTATAAAAAGTTTTATAAAGTCTAGGAAATCAAACATAATGTAGTCATTGTTTGTTAGTTACATTAGATCCAAACTTGAGTATGGAATAACAATATGGAAACCCTATAGGAAAACAAGCATGTATAAACTGGAAAGAGTACAGCAGAAATATACCAAGGGTATCCATGGATGTGAAACTCTAAGTTATTATGAAAGACTAAAATACTTGAACTTGTAGTATCTCTTACAGATATTTAAGAGGAGATCTTATTCAGGTATATAGGGCATTTAGGGACAACTACCTCTGGGAATGTTTGGGTTATCAAAAAGTACTAGAGAATCATCAGATAACCTATGTAGAAGATTCTATAGGAATGAGAAGTGTACTAATTGGTTCTCTGACAGAGTAGCTAATGCTTGGAACAGACTAACAAATTACATTAAAGCAAGTACTAGTTTAGATATTTTTTAAGAACACCCTGATATTTATTATGGGAACAAGTATTTTGGTATATTGGCAAGGCAGAAGGGCATTAATGCCCATGCTTGAAACATTTGTATGTATGTATCTGTATTGCTTCCTGAAGGAGTTCCCAAGGATTGATCTAATAAAATTCCATCATTACTTTTTCATACCATATGATTCTATTTTGTTCAATCTCACCTAAATTTATTTTCCTTAACTTAATTTTTTTCTCCCATTTCCCAAATTTCAGTAAAGGTAGACTCATACTTGTATATCTATGTATTCACAAAGGGGTCCTACTGTTTTCACTGGCCAGTTAATTGATACTGAAAACATCATAACTGAAGGATTGCTAGTTAAAGAAAGACAAGGTAAGAGTTGCATTTTTCTCACTGTTTCCTTCTTCACTGATTTTGTGTAATCTCAGATTTAGTATACTTCAAATAATCAAAGACACAAAAACACAAACAAAAATGGCCAAAATAAAAATATAGATATATACATTTATCCAAAAAAGTCAGCACCTTGAGAAATTAAAAGTTCACCTTATTTTTAAAAAAAATAACTGCAGACAGTGGTTTTGCCAAAAAAATGGAAATCCAAAGTGTAATCTAAAGCAGGAAGGATATAAAGGATGATGTCATGGTCATATGATCAAAAACAAATTCAAGTCCAGCAATATACTTTTACAAATAATCAAAATGTCACTATGAAATAGATGTAGACATAAGCAGAATATAGTCCTACTGATGCAAGTAAATAGATACCAATTGAAATAATAAAGAGGTAGTAGTTTAACCACCCTAATTATTTAAACCACTCATCTGCTTTCAAAAACAAATAATCAATGCATTCTTGTATAAATTAAATGGTCCCCCAGATTCACTAACCTCCCATGCAGGACTAGCTTAGTCCTACATGGAAGCGCCTGTTTAGGAGCAGGACGGCAGCATGCCATGCATAGTAATGAAAGCACGCTGGCCAAGCTCTTAGGCTTACACAGAGCATGTATGAGTGCAGGGGGTGTGTCTGAGAGCAGAGCTCTCCGAATAAACACACACCTGCAATGTTGAACAGCAGAAGCTGTTAATAAATGAACAAGATCACTCACAGGTGTCCTCAAATCCCCAGCAACAGACCCCCATGTGTACAACAGCAACAGGACATATAAATTAAAAGAAGAAACCCATCTATATCTTTTAAAATTCCAATTAAAGCTAACCACAGGTGTGCAGGTGTGCCCATCGCTTAGCTATGGTTAATGTAGCTGAAATAACAAAAGGAGGATGAAAAGCAGGATATGTGCAAATGAATCTGTACAGCAATATTGTAGTGGGCAGAGTGTTCGCCTCAAGAGCAGTCAATCCCGGTTCAAGTCCCACTGCAGTACATTCCATTTCCATGTCAAATCACTGTTATGATCAATATATTTAGTTGTATAACCTAATAAATGACATATATGTGTGAACTGGAGTAGTAAGCTGTGTAATGAATGATAACTCCATACACTTGCCAACTCCACCAAATCCCCAAGAACCAGTAGACTATTACTGTTGAAAATAGAGCAGTAGTAAGGATAAATAAGCATGAGTAAGCAGGTGCAAGTCTGTGTGCACGACGGGAAGCAGTGCTTACACAGAGTAAGCAATAGTGAGGCTAACCATGTGTAAGCGGATGTCACCAGAAGTTAGCAGTGCTAACCGCCGCGCAAACCCACTGACAACTGAGTAAAGGTGCTTCAACCACTCCATATCCAATGGACCTCATTCTGGCCAGCAACAAATTAAACAATCCTTGCAAGGCTTGAACCCAGGAGCCTGCACATCATAGCCAATATGATGTACCTCTAAGCAACCGCAGATATACATAACCCTGATATTACCACAGACATAGCATCCAGCAATACCATTCAACATTATAGGACATGTAGCTAAATATGTAAAAGTGTGTGTGTGTGTGTGTGTGTGTGTGTGTGTGTGTGTGTGTGTGTGTGTGTGTGTGTATATATATATATATATATATATATATATATATATATATATATATATAAAACTAAATAGATATATACCTATCCCTCTCTGTATTACATATGCATACATATATAGACATACATATATATATATATATATAAATATCCACATATAGATATATACATATGTAGACATCCATACATCTATATGTCGTTAGCTATATATATATATATATATATATATATATATATATATATATATATATATAAACACATATATATATATATATATATATATATATATATATATATATAAACATATATATATATTTGTGAGTGTGTGTGTGTGTGTGTGTGTATATATATATATATATATATATATATATATATACACAGATATATATCTATGATATAATACAGCACATAAGAATGACATATATGACCACAGGCACCGCCAATGGAGGTGAGGGGTCACGTGTACCAATATCCCCATCCACAGCCAAACAGGTGAAACATACAAACACACAAAGAAAACAAACCACTGCTTCCCAAACCACAGGCAGGATACTACCAGTGGGAGAAACATTGTGGACCCACTAAGTCTAATCTAGAAACAAAGACAGGAATGTCACTGGTGGGACAACCCAAAAATTATAGCATCTTCGGATTCCCGTCATTACACCGATTCGTCAAGGCAGGTATGTTCATGGACTACAAGGTTGGGAAAGCCTGATGATCCATGGGGCTAGACAATGTATGTGATGGGTCCAGAGAAGTGGAGAGCGGGCAGTTTGTAGTGGTGTGGTTAGACCCGACCTGCACCCAGAGAAAGGATTATTGCTGTAGAAGAGGAGTGGGGGGGACAGATGGGTATGAAATTATGGGTCAAGGCGTGCCAGTGTTGGATGGAGCGGTTCTAATTGGACCACCTCGTGGATGTAAGCGATAGTGTGAATTGGGCAGAGCATTTGCCTAATGAGCAGGCATTCCCGGTTCAAGTCCCACTGCAGCACAATCTATTTTACATGGCAAAGCACATTATAACCACTTTTGTTGTTGCAAAACCCACTAAATAGCACCAAATAACACATGGTTGCAGCTCCCTACTGTAGGCATGTAATCCGTTCTAATTGGCATCACAACTTATTATTGTTGCCCTCACCCCCACTCAGGCGTTTGAGTTTCCAAATCTACCTCCAAATTCAGTGTATATGCACAACTGTTGCTGTAGAAGAAATGGCCAGCTATGGACCTTCCCTTCAGCCTAACTGCACACCCTGGCTATTTCCCCTACTGTCTTTCCCTCTTTGTGCCCCTTTTTTACCACTTACCTATCAATGCCCTCCTGCGGTCGAGTGGCCTCCATAAGACATGCGTGAATGGGCGTGCCTTCGCTGAAGGTTGAGCGTCGGGCTGGTAACTCGGCACCATAAAAATCGACTGCCAATCATTAGAGGACCGGAATTCCGCTGTGGCAACCCCTTAACGGGAAAAGCCGAAAAGACAAACAAACCTATCAACCCCTTTTTCTTTTCTTTTAAAGTTAAAATTAGGTGACACCCTCTTCCCCAACTACATTGGCAAAATCTGGAACTTCCTACCCACATCTATTACCTCAGCTGTATCAAAGGACACATTTTAAAAAACACTTGAAGGAACACCTCAAGCACACTTGGATCTGAACATGCTCACCACCTGGCTAAATCCTTCCCCCCACCTTACACTTTATACCCCTACATCAACTACTGAAACTAACACCTCTTTTTCCTGCCTCACATACATATCCCAACATTCTTTAAACCTTCCCTATTGCTCCCCTATCAATTATTCCCACAACCTAATATACAGTTACAATTTCTCCCCCTCTACCTACTCCTTTGCTATCCTCTTCTACTCTACCACACAAGTTTGGAATAACTAAATCTTAACCTGAATACTTGAGTGTATCCTATCCAGAACTGTTAAAATGGAATCTAACTTCACCTTAAACTGACCTTTGTCAACCTTCATACCTGACATGTAAACTTGAAGTAAGCATGAATAATACCTATATGTTAACTTAAACTACGCATGAATAATATGTTACTTCGCTATGTTAAGTCTGTTACTCTCTGTGAATGTGAACACCTATGTATTACTTGTAATGATTAGCTGATTTTTACTGTGGATCTTTTCTCACCGGGCCTCCGCTGAAAATGGACAAGCATCCAGTCGGATTTTCCCAGTCAACAAATGTAAAATAAATAAATAAATTAGCGCGGGGGTAAGTGGCAGTAAACACTTTTAAGCAGCAGTAAGCTGGTTTAAGCCTGTTTGCCCGGCAGTAAGCAATGCCTACACTGGTTAAGCAATGTAGAAGCTGAGTGTAAGAAGCCATAACCGGAGGTTAGCATTGCTTACCCTCGCATAAACTAGCGCAAACCTGCTTACAATTGCTTAAAAGTGCCTTAGTCACTCTGTATCCAACAGCTCTCATCCTGCCTAGCAACAAAATAATCTGCACTCCCAAGTTGCAAACCCCGGACCCTGCACACTATAGTCAAAGTGAGTTACCACTAAGCCATGGCAGATACACATACATATATTTCAAGCAGTCTGTGTGTCCATACTGTGAGAACAGTAGTCTTGCATAATACTTAAGAGAATAATAACAAACTGTGCACGTCGAGGGGGCATGTGGGTGTGCTTCATGCTCAGAATATCAAACCTGGGATGTCGGTTCTGTGGAACCAGGAGATGAGGTTGGGCAGGTGTGTGAGCAAACCGCTGCTTCTCAAACCCTGGCAAGATGCTACCAGTGTGAGAAACAGTGTAGACCAGCTAAGTCTACTCTTGACACAAAAACAGGTCCGTCCCTGGCAGAACTAACCAGAAATTGTGAGTTACTCCAATGTTTACATGTCTAGGAAGATGAGCAAGGCAAAGCTCATACGTACGTGGACTAAACGGATGAAGAGCCTGAAGAAGCCTGGGTCGAGGCAGTATACTGGATGAATACCAAGACGTGGAGAGATGGCAATGTATGGAGGTGTGGTATGGCTGGGCTAGCAACTGGAGAATGGATGGTTGCTGTGTACATGGAGCTTAGGGGGGCAGGGGAAGGAACCATGGGTATGACATTATGGAAGATATATGCAAATGAAGCAGCACAGCAATATTGTAGTGGGCAGAGCATCCGCCTAATGAGCAGGCATTCCCAGTTTGAGTCCCACTGTAGCACAGTCTATTTTGCATGGCAAAGCACATTATAACCAATAGTTTTGTTGCAAAACCCACTAAATAACATATATATATATATATATATATATATATATATATATATATATATATATATGAACTGAAGTACTGCAAGAAATGCACATGTGAATTATCAGTGACAGACTGAATAAGGCACTAGTAAGCAGGTTTAAGCACAAATAAGGAATAGTAAGCATATATAAGCACTAGTAATTGGGCTTAAGCCCGTTTGCACAGCGGTAAGCAATGCCTACACTGGTTAAGCAAATCTGAAGCTAACACCATGTAAGCAGATGTAATGGCAGGTTAGCAGTGCTTACCTCCGCGCAAACCCGCTAACACCTGCTGAAAAGTGTGCCTTAACCACTCTTTATCCAACGGCCCTTGTTCTGCCCAGCAACAAAATAAACAGCCTCTGCTAGGCTCGAACACAGAACCCACATACCATAGCCAAATTGATTTACCACCAAGCCATGTCAGATATACATAACCCTGGTATATTCAAAACATATCAACCAGCCCAGTCATTCAGCAGTACAGAGAATATATTCCAACATGTAAATGTATGTGTGTGATTAAATATATTACTATCTAAACAGATATAACATATCAATAGATGTACATATCTATATCTATATATATCCATAGAAATATATACACACACATATATATATATATATATATATATATATATATATATATATAGCCACACATCTGTAGATAACAATGGTAAATTGACAAATACAAATATGTCCACATGCACCGTTAATGGGGTTGAGATGCCCCAAACAATATACATCATGTACGAATAGGCATACCCCCCACCACAGCCACACACATCTGCCCTGCAATATACTAAAGTGTTACAGATCTCATAAGAAGGACCTGACATGACATGTGCACAACATGTAAACAGTACTACAACCCACCTGTATGATGACAGGTACTGGTAACATATCATGCAGTACAGTGTGGCTCCCACAGGAAATGTAAAATATGGAAGCTATCAACATCCCCAGGATACATATACACAGACACATATATGCAGATATAAATAAATATATATATATATATATATATATATATATATATATGTGTGTGTGTGTGTGTGTGTGTGTGTGTGTGTGTGTGTAGATATATATATATATATATATATAGAGAGAGAGAGATATATATATATATATATATATATATATATATATATATATATATATATATACATGTGACTACACAGACATGCAGAGATATGTACAGTAAGATACATATGTAGAAGGTGCACACAATATGGAACAGTCACTATGCCTACAGTTCACACCTGAACAACTGGACACTGTATGGGCCACCCATACAATTACAATTGTCGCCTGCAACATATACCCACAGAGAGGTCATAGGATAAACACCACACGCAGTTTTGCAGAAATGGAAAACCTTTATTTGAGTACTATTACAGTTCTACATGCCATGTCATATAGCTGTGCAGACACTGACATCCATATAAACAGAGTAATGCAACTGTGAAACAGTGATACTAAGACAGTAGTCTGGAAAGGTTCACAGCTGTCACTGTCCAGGCAAATGCCTTCATACTGTACAATAGTAAAGACAGACAGGGCCACAGGATACCAAACAATCAACAGTATGTAATACGGGTGTATAGTTCAGCAGCCTCCAGCTACACTCTGTACAAATTCACTAGGTGTTGAAGACTTCAGTTGGCCAAATGAGATGTAACTGTTACATAAAAAGACATAACGGGCACCATCACAAGAACACTGAGAAACAGAACAGTCTTGTATGGCAGGAGGCAATAGGCCTGCATTAACCAAATACATGTGAGTAATGTAAATATAGACAAAGTATACAGTACTGTACATGCAGATACCTTAAAGTAGCTCACCCCTGATACCCCCACATTTTGTAACAGTCTAGATGAGTTATGGTGCATCCCCCCTAGACTCAATACTACAGGCCCATATACCTCTGTTACATACACTGGCCTCTGGAGTGCATAAGGGCACACATGTATTGTTTTGGTGTAGCCCACACATATATGGCCCCATCACCACTGTATGTGTGGGGGATACAACAGCAGTGGACTGATGGCAGCAGTGGCAGTGTGATATACACACAGCCCACTACAGAACAGCCCCTGTCAGCATGTCATATGTGCACAGCTTGGTATGTAAGTGGAGGACAGAGGCTGGAACACAGGCCCATATGTGGGAAACTGTTACCATACACTAAGCAAGTTGCTGGTGTTACAGTATAGTCTGCAACCTACCATCAGCCATGGAATTGAGGTTAGAAACATAAATGGATGTAGCCATGTACTGATAGCACACAACACACACACTACCAGTGACATATCTGACATAGGACCTGTGTGGTGGACAGACAAAACATGATAGGCACACCATTGGCCACCAACAGGATAGGCCCACAGTTGAGAGCTATGCAGACAGACTGCATTCCAAGGTAAACTAGTATGTACACACACATCCTGTAACACCAGTACTATACAAAGCATAACACAACTCCACTCACACTCTGTCTGTAGTTCTGGAACCTCCTACAAATATGTAGCTGGCCTAAGTGTGCCAGTTTCCCTGGAAGAGGTACAGCTACCTGCTGTCTGTAACACTGATGCCCACACACAGGAAGGATGTCCATCACACAGGAAAGGTAAAGGGACCATGCCCACATGATGTGGTGATTTATAGTAGCTTGTTGCCATAACAGTGGTAATTGGAAGAACTACACAGCAAGCTGCAGGTAGTTAGCAAGTGTAGGACACTGATTGGTGCAAAGGCCATCACCTGATCAAGTGCATCACCTACTAAAGCCAGGCTGCAGTCTACCCCAAACAGCTCAATCCAGTCACAGGACAGGGAATGCAAGCAGGAAAAAAAAAGGAATAAAAAAATGCAAAGAACATTTACAGCTGACAACGCACCCAGCTATGCAGCTGCCAGTCAGTAATACATACTTCCCACAACAGGTATGTGACGTATATGTACATGTATTAGAATGTAGTACCTGGTCCATAGTACTGTGATAGATGATGTGGAATGCGTCATATGTGCCAGCAGGTGTTGTTGTGATGATGATCAACTGAACAACTGCTATAGACAATAGTGTTTGTCCCTGTGGGTAGAGGGCCATAGCTGTTAACTGTGCAGGTCAGCACTGACAGACAGGATGTAAGCCATCATAATGTGTGTTGTGTAATGGGGAATATACATATGATGTGGCCAATAGCCAGTGGTGGAAGTAATGCCAGTATGATGGACATGTAGGAGCCATGGACCACCACTGGCAGGATACCCAGGTGAATCTGTAATGTTGCATGGCAGAATGCCATAGTTGTGTAACAGAGTTACCTGAAAACAGGTCCCACATATACCCCACCAGTGTCAGGCTGTGTCCATATGTGGCACCTGTCTGTGTTGTAGCAAGGCAGAACAGTGCAGCTGTGCAGGGAGGTGTTGTGAGATTGTGGAGCTGATGTCTGAATGTATCCAAAATATAGGTATAGATTTAATTTTTAAGGATAAATGTATATCAGCATGTATGTCCAGAAATATACATATACCCATGTGTAGACATATATATGTGCACATACATATGAAGTCACAGATATCTACACACGTATAGATAAATACCGATATGCAAATGTCTACATTTGTACAAACACACACACAAACAGATATGTATGGAAAGGCATGTCCCCTATATCACTACCACAGTGATGTGTGCTATGTGCGAGGCAGCAGCACACATAGCAATATAGACAGATATCTACAGCTGGCAGTGTGTGCACCATGGACGGGTATGTCACAAAGTTAGTCCCGTCCAAGCACAACAATGCCCTCACTTGTGAAGTATGCAATGGGAATATGGGGTAGTATGTCAGATACACATGTGGAGGTGGTCAGGATTGGTAGATATAGAAGGCAGTCTACAGGGGTGGTATGTGACACATGTGGTGGGTAAACACCCTGGATGGTGTGTGTGTGTGTGTGGTCCGTGATGTGGATGCCCCATGGTCCCCAATATGGGCACAATGGGAACAAGGCTGCCACCAACTGTCACTCACAATAGCAGTCCACATCCGGAAGGTGCCAGGTCTGGTGGCTGAGCAGGGGGAGCATGTTGGCCATGTGAATGTGTACCGGTTGCCTCAGGATGATGTAGCACATCCCTCATTTGTCTGTGGAGCCTGGTATGGAATGGACCCTAGACCTGAGCTCAGGGGACAGGAACATGTTGGTGTGTGCCCTGAGGGGGATGGGCCAGAATCCCCTGGGTGGTTTCACCTGATGGTATTGCTGTACCACTACACAAGGAGGCCCCAGGTTGGCACACATGTGATGTGGCCAGGTATCCTGGTCAGATGGGTGTGGAGAAGTGGATCAGCTGGCCAATGGAACATATACATGTTTTTGTGTCACTGTCATAGTACATATGTTGGCAGTAATAGTTTAGGATGACATAATGGTTAAGGTGTTTACCTTAAAGACACAAAATGCAGGGTTTGACTCTCACATGGGGTAACTGGCTAGGCTTCAAATGGCCCAAAAAGGGCAGTTAGCCTAGTACTAATCTATGAACCTATGAACCTATGAACACAATCTCGGTAAATGTCCAACAGCATGCATAGAACCCCCCTATAACACAGACTGTCAGATGTGCAACAATCTCAAAGTAGCCATACCACTGGCATATATGTAACCATAGTGGCCCTGACAATAGCATGTAAGTGAATAGTCTGTAACAGGCCAGCAATGTTAGTGTCCACACAGGGGACATGGCTAAAATCCCATAGCAGAAGGTGTGGTACACTACACAATCTATCCAAACAATAGTTAAGCTGTAGCCATGCCTAATGAGTTGTGTGTATAGTCTGTTGAAGCTGATATGGTGGGGGGGTGACAGAGATGTGTATTATGAACTGTGGTAACCTTGCCATATGAGTCGCTCAAGCCTGTCCCCATCCTCATGTTTTTCAGGCACGATGGCACACATCAGGCTGCTGGCATATTCCGCGGTGGAGAACGATGTAATCATAAACCACCTGGTTCTGCACTACCAGGTCCTGTTTGGCAGGACAGCACACGAACAGCAGGAGCAGACCGCCCTGTGGAACAATCTCATCCACAGGGTCAATGATGTTGGCCTGCATAACCGCAGTTATGAGCAGGTCTGGCATCATTGCAGCAACCTGCTTCACAATGCCCATCGGTGTGCTGCCACAGTCCAGGGGGATCACCTTGCCACAGAGGGGGGCCATGCCATCCATCCGCTCTGACATGTATGGAGGAGCTCTTGGCCAGCCTCATGGCACCTGCCTGTCCTGAACACCATCAACTACTGGACCCCTTCGTGGAGGTGGGAGTCACCCACACAACAGCCGAGGAGCATGCAGGTAAGGACACAGGACACATCAGTAGACCACTGTTGTGTAAATATCCGCAGTGGTACAGGTAGATCATGCATATCTGATATGTCATACAAATATTGTGTTGCTGCATTGTAGTGATAAACAGATGTACAGATATGGTAGTATTGTGTGAATTTATGGTTGATGTATAGTAGTACTGCACCCAGCCTGTAGCAGTGCCACAGGTGTGGCCACTGACATTGTATCTCTCACTCACTTATGTAGGTCCCTCTGGGGTAATAGCAAGGCAGCAGTCTGAAGCTGGTGAGTATGTCTTATGTAGATGCATGCCAACACACAGGACATGTAAAGGTGATGTTATATTCCATGCACACATCTAACACACCTACCCTGAATGCATGCTGTACATGTGCATGTATTATTGCTGTGAAATGCATGGTCTCACAGGGGCGAACATGATGGGGTATTGAAAGGGTATGTCACACACATGCATGACAACTAACATCCTGTTATTGTGGTATGTGTCCACAGTGGGTAACATACTGTTGGTAGACATGGCCTACAGTAGCGACATGTTCTGGACAACACCCATATACAGTGCAACGCCAGTGTACATACCTGTAGGGCAATGCCAACTGTTGCTGAGATACACTATGGCATATGGCATTACAGTAGTCCACATTATCAGCTGTGTCAAAGCTGCAACATGTGGTGTGGAGTGTATGGGACACTGCAAGCTGACACATATGTGTAGTGTTTATCTATCATGCATCTGCATAAATTCTGGGGGGGGGGTCTCAGCATGAAACACCAGTGCATTGCAGCAGGGATCCTAAGGATGGTAGGAATGGCTCTATCTGCATACAGTCAGGTCCAGGACTTGTGGCAGCCATAACCCTACCCACACTGCAATAGTGACGGCATTGTGTGAACACCATGGGATGTGCACATGAGTGGACCTTGCAGACATGCAGAATAGGGGGACATGTATAGGGTAGGCTGAACATACACTGGCAATTGCAGAAGGCTCATGCTGATATACCCCTGCCATGAGCAGTGACTACTGTAGTACACACAACAAGAGGTATGATAAACCATCATGATAAGGGTGTGCACACATATCCCCACATGTTGTGTATGCATTGCGGTCAGCAGCCGCACACCTAACAGTATCTGTAGACACTGCCTGTGAATGTACAGGACATATGTTACATACTGGGTGTGTGTACAGCTAAGATCTGCAGTGCTGTGGTTCCATGCCAGATCATGGATGTGTGTGTAAAAGCAATAAAGGTGTGTATACCCCCCAAAGCCATGGTATGCTCTGATGGTTGTCAGTGGAAGCATTTCCGCAGTGGCCATACATGGTCTGTTGATGTTGACAGGTGTAAATCAGGCATCCAGGATTCACATATGACAACAGTCCACATATCATCCCAGGTATGTGTTGCTGAAACACATAGGGGCTGTGAGAGGTACAACTGGCATAAGTGACACGGTACTGCACATTCCACAATGGGTTGGACACATGTGAGTAGTGGTGCACAGTACATGGCAGGGTGCAGAACAGGTGCACAGCAATAATGCATACATGGGTGCAGATGTATCTAGGGGAAGGGGCATCATCTAGTCACAGCACATGCATCATACACATGTATACTGCTGCTAGCATGGTGTGAGTATAGCTGAGCTGCATGCTGTTCTGTACCATATGTTCTGCATGTTGGCAGATTGGTAATTGGAGGACTGTGTGTACGATCATTGTGCAACCTCACCTGTGTGTGTGTGTGTGTGTGTGTGTGTGTGTGTGTGTGTGTGTGTGTGTGTGCGCACGCATCCTGGTGGTTAGTTAGTTTGCCTGCAGGGTCACTCTGATGAACTGGTGGGAGGAAGATGCATGTATGATGTGTGTGTGCATGTGTGTGTGGCCATGTATGCACATGTGTGATTGCGGGGTGTTCATATGGCTGTACCCCCTTTGGGACCGTGCAGTATATGGACATGGAGTGCCACATTGCACACCAGGAATACCTGTCATGTACTCACAGGACGGCAAATAGTATAATATGGTCTGTAGCTTAAATGAGGCATCCAGAGGGAAGGTAGACCCCAGGTACACACTTAATATTGCTGTCAGCGGAAAGATCACCTACAGCCCATGTATGCAGCTCTACAGATGCACTGGGGAAGTAATAGTCAACATCAGGGAGTGTATCCACATATTACAGCTGACACATGATGGGCCGACGGAGCAGCATATCCAGCATATACTGAGCATTACATACACATGACACACCAGTGGAAGCTATTATGGGTACAACATAGTAGCCCACACATATAGGGGCCATGTACATCATTCCGGCCGTACAGAGGGTGCATACCGAATGACAGCATTGAGGCCATGTTACTCCACTACACACAGGTCAGGCAGGTAATGTAACAACAGGCTTTGTGTTGTGGCCAATTGTGTGGGCATTTAGAGGACTGTGATGTTAATGAGTGGTAGCAATGTGTGTATATTAACAAGTGTGATACAGGATGGGGTAACACATGGACATATACGTGGGGCTGTCCGTAAAGCCATGGACAGGTAGGTAGTACGGAGATTGTGTGTGTGTGTGTGTGTGTGTGTGTGTGTGTGTGTGTGTGTGTGTGTGTGTGTGTGTGTGTGTGTACTGTTAAGAAATGATGTACAGGTTTTAAAGTGTCGTTATTGTTTTACCCACAGGTGGTGAGGTGGGTGAGGGTCCCTCCTGCACCCAATCTGATGTAGGTGTCCATAAAGACACCGATGATGATGATGATAATGGTGAGGCACAGGTGGGGTTGTCAGGTGCCAACACTGCACCAACATTTGACATCCCCCTTTTAGTCACCCCCACCCCTGCACACAGTTACAGTGCCTATACACACCCCAGCACCAGTGGTCATAGCAGAGGGACAGCTGGCATTCAGTGGCAGTGCATGGGAAAGTATGGTAACCATGCCTACTGTGTCCAGTTGCAGCAAGCATAGCCAGATGTCTGGCAGGCTGCCACATAGGCGGATGTCCCAGGGTGCTCGTGGTAGGGCCACTGGACATCATGTCCCTGGCATAGGCAACATAGCTGCAACCAGCACAAACATGTTTCAGGCTGTAATAGTGGCGCAGGCATGTATTGAGTGTTACACCACACAGGGCCTTAGGCTGCAGAGGGCTGCACTCGTGACTGTAGGTGACACCTTCCGTGAAGTGGAGGCTGCCATCCATGCTTCTAATGAGCAAGCAGATAGATGGCATGATGAGATGATGGCCCTCATCAGCAGTGGTGTGTCCATGCTTTGACATGTGGTGGGGATGTGGCGAAGCCCACGTGGACGTGGCCCAGCAACACCAACAGCTGGCACTCAATGTGGGCATGCTAGGACACCAAGGGGCTCCTGTAGTGGCAGTAGCAGCCCCAGCAGTGCAGGGGGTGTGCTGTCCACACCACACCAGGCCACGTGCATGTAGTCTTGGCCATTCCAAGGATGGATGTGATACCAGCGGACAAATGTCATCAGCAAGTAAGAGTAGCACTTCAACGCCTGTACCTGCACGTGCCCATGGAACCCCTGGCAGGCACAGTCCATGTGTCCATGGTCGAAGGCAGTGAACTACACACCATGCCAGGTATGCTCTGCACCTGTCCATAAACACCTGTGTAGGGGAGCCACAAGGTAGAACTCTGTGCATGCATACCCACACACTATGCAAACACAACTAGGGCAACCTCATACCTACACACACACCACATCACCTCAGCCATCTCCCCAGAGTACACTCCTCATCCACACACATGGTGCCAAATGTATGTCCCATCCTCAGCCTCTGGCAGGCCAACACCACACCCTGTGCATATGATGATACCTGTGCCCCATCCCTGTCATCCATACCATCGATGCAGGGTCAGGCTGATATGGTTCTGATGCACATGGTGACTGTACACCACTGTACCACAGACCTGCAGTGTAACATGTTGTAGGGTGCAGAGTGTGAGGCATATTTGGCAGGTAGTGTAGCCCATCCAGCAATGATGCCTTCTAGCTGTTAGTAACACTGCTTGGTTGTGGTCTCTAAACTGATATGCAATTGTGTTGTAGGTGTACATGTGTCAGCACGACGATGCCCTGTGCATATGATGATACCTGTGCCCCATCCTTGTCATCCATACCATCAATGCAGGGATAGGCTGATATGGTTCTGATGCACACAGTGACTGTACACCAGTGTACCACAGTCCTGCAGTGTAACATGTTGTAGGGTGTAGAGTGTGAGGCATATTTGGCAGGTAGTGTAGCTGTCCAGCAATGATAACTTCTAGCTGTAACACTGCTTGGTTGTGGTCTCTAAACTGTTATGAAATTGTGTTGTAGGTGTACATGTGTCATCACGAGGATGGTCTGCAGTCATATTGCACAACAGGGTATTTCACTGTGCTCACACCATGGCAGTGACATATCTGGGGTACAGTTGAATACATTTCACAGGTTACTATACCGGATATTGCCTGTGCCACATGGACAGGTGGCCCACTGAGGCAGGTATACCCTGAGGCATGTATACCCTGCAACCTGATGTAGACTCATCCTCATACATCCTAACTGTTACTTGCCGACACTGGGACTAGACCCCTACCTAGCAAGGTTGTGATACTGACGTGTGGCCTACATTGCACAAACACTGCCTAAACCACTCTGTATCCAACAGACCTTGTTCTGCCCAGCAACAAAATGAGCAGCCCTAGCAGGTCATAAACTCAGGGTCCTTTACACTGAAGTCACAACAAAGAACCACTACACCATGACCACTGTGGGGACAGTTGTTGTGTTACCAATATAGCTGTCATTAACCAGATTGAGTGGTATTGAACACTTGCGTTTACATCCTAGATTGTGTAGTCCTTGTCATTAATATGACTGTTCATACGCTCATAGGCAGGTACTAGGCTATTGGCCCAAGGGCCTACGTAAGCCTAGCCAGCAAGGTACCATAGCTTACTCCACCCAAGAAAGTTATTTTCCTGTGCCACTGTCCAGCAGAGACACAGAAGTTATCCCTGGGGTGTATTTCCTATTTCCCATCCACTCATCAAGATTTTTCTTGAAGAGTGCTAATGAAGAACTTTGCTTGACATAGATGGGTAGCTTGTTCCAGAGTATAGGAGGTCTCTGGGACAGGAATCTTTCCCTCCAGCATGTCCTGTTTATTGTGATGCAAGGTTTAGGTCCCTAGAGCATGTTTTTTGGAGGAGATTGGGATTTCTTTAGGTGTAGCATGTCCAGCGGCTCTGGGTTTGACATAGCTTTATATGTTAGGCAGAGATCACCTTGGAGTAGGCAATATGGTATGGAGTAAAGCTGGGGTTTTTTGAGGTGGTCAGTGTATGGCATTTGTTTGAGGCCAGTAATCCTCTTTGTGAGGTACTTCTTTGGCCTTTCCAGCTGCTGCAGATGTCTTGTGACGTATATTCCAAAAGGGGCGTTGTACTCTATAATGGGTCTAATGAGTGACGAGTAGAGGGGAACAATGACCTCTTTTTTCCAGGATGAGAACCCTTTTATGATGAGGTGTGCCATGTAGAAGGACTTCCTGACTACTGTGGTGATGTGACTCTCAAAGGAGAGACTACTGTCCACTTGGGTCCCCAGGTCTCTTATCATGCATTCGGTGTTAAGTAGATTGCTGCCTACGTGGTAGTTTATGGGTACAGAGTTTTTACCAAAGGGGATGACACTGCACCTTTTGGCATTGAGCTTGAGGCCATGGCTCTGACACCAGGCATCTGTCTCAGTGAGGCCCTTCTGTAGGATGTCCACATCATTTGGGGACTTGACTATGGCTCCTAGTTTGCAGTCATCTGCAAACTTCGTTTGCCAGAGGCCTTCTGTGTTAGCCTGTACTTCAGAGAAGTAGATACCAAACAGGAGAGGTCCCAGGATGGAACCCTGTGGCACTCCACTTGTCAATGCCTTGAGGTCATACTTGGAGTCTACAACTTTTACAGTGTGGGTTCTGTCAGTGAGCCAGTTGGCAACCCATCTTGTGACGTAGGGATTTATACCTAGTTTAGTGAGTTTAGTTATAATTCCACAATGGGGGATGGTGTCAAAAGCCTTGGTGAGGTCAAGATAGGCTGTGTGAACCACTTTACCCTCATCCACGGCTTTGGTGACTGCCTCAAAGAAGTCGATCAGGTTCAGGAGGCATGATCTGCCTTTCACAAACCTGAACTGGGTGGGATCCAGAGTTTGGAGGTTACCAATGTCTTTGTTTATGAGTTCCATGATGATACGTTCCATGGCCTTGCAGACCAGGCTCGTCAGGCTAATAGGTCGATAGTTCCTGGGATCAGTGGTGGCTCCCCCTTTGTGGAGTGGGATAACTGTTGCTGTGTGCCATTCAGTGGGCAAAAAGCCTGATGCGAGGCTATTATTGAACATGGTGCTTAAGTGGGGAGCCAGTTTGTTCTGAAGTTCATGTAAAACACATATGCATCACATATGTTGTTTTATCATAATGTACACATAGCAGATACATACAGTGGGATACATGCGGAAGTGTATACGCAACCGTGACATTTACTCATGACAGGTATATGGCTGTATACATATAGGTATATAGATGTCTACATGTGCATACACAGGTATGCACATACATATGACTGTATACACATCTGTATAGTGCTACATATATATGGTCATGTGTACACCTCTTCGTATGTACATATGTATACATATATATATATATATATATATATATATATATATATATATATATATATATATATATATATATATATATATACATATATGTATATATAGGTATAAGTATATGTACATACAGATACATGAGTATATAGCTTTATATGTATGCACATCTTATGTGTACAGATATGTCTAGTTATGTTGGTGTATATATATATATATATATATGTATATGTATATATAATATATATATATATATATATATATATATATATATATATATATATATATATATATATATATATATATGTATATGTATATATAATATGACTATATGTGCATACATATCTATACCGATATACCTAATATATATATATATATATATATATATATATATATATATATATATATATATATAGATGATTATATGTACAGATGTTCTCACCATATGTCCTGGACATGGAGTGCAGACCTACCCCAGCCCCTATGGTCCCAACGTCGTAGTGTAAGTGGATGTCAGGTATGTATAGCAGGTATATTGGTAGCCTACTGCTTCTGTAAGTGGGATTGTCTTCACAGACATGGTGTGTGTGGAAGGTCATGTCTGCTTTCCACATGTGTGCCATTGGCTACTGACAGACATCTTAAAGACATCCTGGTAAAGTACCACTGCTAGCAGGTAATGCCCCCGTAGACTGCAGCACAGATGTGGCCATATATATGTGGACATTCTGAAATACTCTTTACAGTCTGGAGGTATACACAGAACCCCTTAGTGCTAAACATGTGTACCATGCATGACAATATGGATGTTAACAGCCATGTAGATGGGTATAACACATAACAAAAGGTATACATATGCCACCATAGGTTATGCATTCACACACCCCTGCCTGGCCTGACACATAATAACTGCTGGTACAGGGGTGCCATGGTCACATACTACCCACTAGATATTGACATACATCTGTACAGCATCCCAATGCTCTGTCTGACAAACATGACTGTTAAGGGAGACCTGGCAGCAGTATATCCAGCAAGTATCTCCACATGACATCTCACTGGATAAGTACACTAAGGACACTAAGCTGACAGACATGTAACAATGCACTGTGCAGGCTACAGGCAGACTTGCTGAACACTGGCCAACATCTCCTATGGGGGAATGCACATGAACCTGCATATATAGCAGGCTCTGCAAGCATGTTACACCACAGGGTAAGCTACACCTGTGTAAAGGTGCATAGCCACATATGGTAAGCTAGCATAAAAGTACAGTATATGGACTATCTCTTCAACACCATCCTCATATGTGTCACTCACAGACTAACCCTACATATACTAGGCTGCTAAACAATGTGGTCTGCTGTCTCTCTGTGGTATGGGACATGTGTGTGTATGGCCCTACAAATATGTAAACCATACGGTAACATACAGTGGAACAGCATGTAACATCAAATAGGATGGGACCTATAACAATGACATTTACCACAGTCTGTACCCAGGCTAATGAATATGTCCACAATACACACACTGTCGACATTCACCATAGTCACAGACCTCAGTACTGTACAAACTACCACGGAATGTCCTGGTAATGTCGTCAAATATTACCCATACCGTACATAACATGTGTATCAGTCTGATATCTCACTGGCTTGCTATCAGATATGATAACACTAATGATGGTGTACAGCACATATGCACCTCTTAATGCACGACATATGTACAAAGGTTGACAGAGTTGTGGCTGGAAGCACATACACAGGGCCAATACTGACATGTAGCTGTGATAACCTCATACATGTACTGTCGTAACAGGGTTTGTTGCAACATGTGTCCTATGAGGGATATGAAGTCAGTAACTGTCATGGCTTTCACCATCTACAGACTGCAATCCTCACACTACCTTCTGCAGTTCACAGATACGTGCTCTGTGGGTAACACATGACACCAAGGGCACAACACACTGCCCAGTCTGCAGATGATCCTGCAGATGTGGATTCCTCATAAACACAGAACTGACATGGCAGGTATTACAACATGTATGGCAGCCATATCCACACACACACTGTTAAACCAACATTACTCCACATGCAGTATAGCAGCACTTACAGTCTGTAGTCAGATCAGGCACATCCCCCTCCTGTGTGTTGCCCTGTTTCCATAGTGTAAGTTGTTAGAGGTAAATCCCCAATCCATCTGAGATGCTGTTCACCAAACAACAGATCTAGTTCCTGCCCACAGTGGATGTAAAGGGCCAACACCAACATGATGTTTCTAGATATTGGAGTGTGTTTCCATGCAATTGGCTATGGGAATGTTACCACAGCTGTTCTACATGCACTCAGCTAGAGAAAGACTGCAATTGGTGCAGAGGCCATCAGCTGATCATGACCATCACCTCCCACATCCACCAGAGAGGGTGTGAGAGGGACATACAGAGACAAAGTATGTCAGGGAAGGTGTGGGAGTAAAACCTAAGCATGTTTGTGTCACACACCTACCAGTACAGTGTTTCAAACACCTGACTGACTATGCATAGTTATCACATGTATATGCAGTTATTGCATGTGCCACATACCTTACATGTTGGTGAGCTGTGCAGACATATATGTGCTGATGAGTGACATCTGCAACACTGTTGCGATACAGTAGGTGTAGCACACGAGCTTGTCCACATGAACAGGTGTCAGCATCAACACAGCCACATTCTCTAAGGGACTCATACACATAGCCACACTTGGCAGGGTAATGAATCTGCTTCCTAACCAGTTACTTTGGCACAATACAGTAATGCATAGGTATCAATTGGCCCACAGGGGTTATCCTGGGGTTCTATGGTCAAAGGGTATGTGACGCTGTCTGACATTAGACAGCATGCTTCAATATGCCAATGGGGGTGGTACTGGGTGTGAATGCGGTTGGAAGCATCATACACCATACACACACAGACACAGGGTGCTAGTACCAGCGTGTATGTGTGCATTGCTTCACAGGTGTGTAGTGGTTGATGGTGTTAGATGGCTGTACAAGGCTAGGTGAGGGGTATACCTTGGCATCTGGC